>NC_042957.1:13397023-13424523 GCF_901001165.1 Salmo trutta
AGCTGATTGTCTGAATACATGGGCAGTTGATTGGCTGAAAGATTACCGGTTGTTTCTTTAAGCATATATATACACTGCTCAAAAAAATAAAGGGAACACTTAAACAACACAATGTAACTCCAAGTCAATCACACTTCTGTGAAATCAAACTGTCCACTTAGGAAGCAACACTGATTGACAATAAATTTCACATGCTGTTGTGCAAATGGAATAGACAACAGGTGGAAATTATAGGCAATTAGCAAGACACCCCCAATAAAGGAGTGGTTCTGCAGGTGGGGACCACAGACCACTTCTCAGTTCCTATGCTTCCTGGCTGATGTTTTGGTCACTTTTGAATGCTGGCGGTGCTTTCACTCTAGTGGTAGCATGAGACGGAGTCTACAAACCACACAAGTGGCTCAGGTAGTGCAGCTCATCCAGGATGGCACATCAATGCGAGCTGTGGCAAGAAGGTTTGCTGTGTCTGTCAGCGTAGTGTCCAGAGCATGGAGGCACTACCAGGAGACAGGCCAGTACATCAGGAGACATGGAGGAGGACGTAGGAGGCCAACAACCCAGCAGCAGGACCGCTACCTCCGCCTTTGTGCAAGGAGGAGCAGGAGAAGCACTGCCAGAGCCCTGCAAAATGACCTCCAGCAGGCCACAAATGTGCATGTGTCTGCTCAAACGGTCAGAAACAGACTCCATGGGGGTGGTATGAGGGCCCGATGTCCACAGGTGGGGGTTGTGCTTACAGCCCAACACCGTGCAGGACGTTTGGCATTTGCCAGAGAACACCAAGATTGGCAAATTCGCTACTGGCGCCCTGTGCTCTTCACAGATGAAAGCAGGTTCACACTGAACACGTGACAGACGTGACAGAGTCTGGAGACGCCGTGGAGAATGTTCTGCTGCCTGCAACATCCTCCAGCATGACCGGTTTGGCGGTGGGTCAGTCATGGTGTGGGGTGGCATTTCTTTGGGGGGCCGCACAGCCCTCCATGTGCTCGCCAGAGGTAGCCTGACTGCCATTAGGTACCGAGATGAGATCCTCAGACCCCTTGTGAGACCATATGCTGGTGCGGTTGGCCCTGGGTTCCTCCTAATGCAAGACAATGCTAGACCTCATGTGGCTGGAGTGTGTCAGCAGTTCCTGCAAGAGGAAGGCATTGATGCTATGGACTGGCCCGCCCGTTCCCCAGACCTGAATCCAATTGAGCACGTCTGGGACATCATGTCTCGCTCCATTCACCAACGCCACGTTGCACCACAGACTGTCCAGGAGTTGGCGGATGCTTTAGTCCAGGTCTGGGAGGAGATCCCTCAGGAAACCATCTGCCACCTCATCAGGAGCATGCCCAGGCGTTGTAGGGAGGTCATACAGGCACGTGGAGGCCACACACACTACTGAGCCTCATTTTGACTTGTTTTAAGGACATTACATCAAAGTTGGATCAGCCTGTAGTGTGGTTTTCCACTTTAATTTTGAGTGTGACTCCAAATCCAGACCTCCATGGGTTGATAAATTGGATTTCCATTGATTATTTTTGTGTGATTTTGTTGTCAGCACATTCAACTATGTAAAGAAAAAAGTATTTAATAAGATTATTTCTTTCATTCAGATCTAGGATGTGTTGTTTAAGTGTTCCCTTTATTTTTTTGCGCAGTATATATATAGTGCGTTCAGAAAATATTCAGACCCCTTGACTTTTCACCACATTTTGTTAAGTTACAGCCTTATTCTAAAATGGATTGAATAAAACATGTTCCTCATCAATCTACACACAATACACCATACTGACAAAGCAAAAACAGGTTTTTAGAAATGTTTGCAAAGTTATAAAAAATAAAAACATAAATAAATTATTTACGTAAGTATTCAGACCCTTTGATATGAGACTGGAAATTCAGCTCAGGTGCATCCTGTTACCATTGACTGTCTATGAGATGTTTCTACAACTTGATTGGAGTCCACCTGTGGTAAATTCAATTTCTGAAACATTATTTGGAAAGGCATTCTTTCTCTATAAGGTCCCACAGTTGTCAGTGCATGCCAGAGCAAAAACGAAGCCATGAGGTGGAAGGAATTGTCTGTAGAGCTCTGAGACAGGATTGTGTGGAGGCACAGATCTGGGGAAGTGTACCAAAAAATGTCTGCAGCATTGAAGGTCCCCAAGAACAGAGTAACCTCCATCATTCTTAAATGGAAGAAGCTTGGAACCACCAAGACTCTTTCTAGAGCTGGCCACCCGGCCAAACTAAGCAATCGGGGGAGAAAGGCCTTGGTCAGGGAGGTGACCAAGAACTCGATGGTCACTCTGACAGAGCTCTAGAGTTCCTCTGTGGAGATGGGAGAAACTTCCAGAAGGACAACCATCTCTGCAGCACTCCATCAATCAGTCCTTTGTGGTAGAGTGGCTAGACAGAAGCCACTCCTCAGTAAAAGGCACATGGCACACACATGGAGTTTGCCAAAAAGCACCTAAAGGACTCAGACCATGAGAAACAAGATTCTCTGGTCTGATGAAACCAAGATTGAACTCTTTGGCCTGCGTTCCAAGCATCACATCTGGAGGAAACCTGGCACCATCCCTAAGTTGAAGCATGGTGGTGGCAGCATCATGCTGTGGGAATGCTTTTCAGTGGCAGGGACTGTGAGACTAGTCAAGATTGAGGGAAGAATGGGAGAAACCCCCAAAATACAGGTGTGCCAAGCTTGTAGCATCATACCCAAGAAGACTCAAGGCTGTAATCGCTGCCAAAGGTGCTTCAACAAAGTACTAAGTAAAGCGTCAGAATACTTATGTAAATGTGATATTTCAGTTATTTATTTGTTATAAATTTGCAAACATTTCTAAAATGTTTTTGCTTTGTCATTGTGGGAAATTGTGTGTAGATTGATGATGGAAAAAAAGATTTAACCTGTCTGTGCTTTCAGCCACGGTTCGTCCTTTATTTAAAGGGGGAGATCAAACTGATCCTGACTGTTATAGGCCAATTTCTATTTTGCCCTGTTTATCAAAAGTGTTGGAAAAACTGACTGGCTTTCTTGATGTCTATAGTTTTCTCTCTGGTATGCAATCTGGTTTCCGCTCAGGTTATGGATGTGTCACTGCAACCTTAAAGGTCCTCAATGATGTCACCATTGCCCTTGATTCTAAGCAATATTGTGCTGCTATTTTTATTGAGTTGGTCAAAGATTTTGATACGATAGATCATTCCATTCTTGTGGGCCAGCTAAGGAGTATTGGTGTCTCTGAGGGGTCTTTGCGCTGGTTTGCTAACTACCTCTCTCAAAGAGTGCAGTGTATAAAGTCAGAAAATCTGCTGTCTCAGCCACTGCCTGTCACCAAGGGAGTTCCCCAAGGCTCAATCCTAGGCCTCACGCTCTTCTCAATTTAGATCAACAACATAGCTCAGGCGGTAGGAAGCTCTCTCATCCATTTATATGCAGATGATACAGTCTTATACTCAGCTGGCCCCGCCCCTGGATTTTGTGTTAAATGCTCTACAATAAAGTTTTCTTTAGGTCAAACATGCTTTCTCTACCCTTAACCTTGTTCTAAAACACCTCTAAAACAATGGTCATGTGGCTTGGAAAGAAGAATGCCCCTCCTCCCACAGGTGTTATTGCTACCTTTGAGGGTTTAGAACTTGAGCCATACTCCCAAGTACTTGGGAGTATGGCTAGACGGTGCACTGTCCTTCTCTCAGCACATATCAAAGCTGCAGGCTAAAGTTAAATCTAGACTTGGTTTCCTCTATCGTAATCGCTCCACTTTCACCCCAGCTGCCAAACTAACCCTGATTCAGATGACCAACCTACCCATGCTAGATTACGGAGACATAATTTGTAGATTGACAGGTAAGGGTGCTCCTGAGCGGTTAGATGTTCTTTACTGTTCGGCCATCAGATTTACCACCAATGCTCCTTATAGGACACGTCACTGCACTCTATGCTCCTCTGTAAACTGGTCATCTCTGTATACCCATCGCAAGACCCACTGGTTGATGCTTATTTGTAAAACCCTCTTAGGCCCCACTCCCCCCATCTGAGATACCTACTGCAGCCCTCATCCTCCACATACAACACCCGTTCTGCCAGTCACATTCTGTTAAAGGTCCCCAAAGCACACACATCCCTGGGTCGCTCCTCTTTTCAGTTTGCTGCAGCTAGCGACTGGAAGGAGCTGCAACAAACACTCAAATTGGACAGTTTTATCTCAATCTCTTCATTCAAAGACTCAATCATGGACACTCTTACTGACAGTTGTGGCTGCTTTGTGTGATGCATTGTTGTCTCTACCTTCTTGTCCTTTGTGCTGTTGTCTGTGCCCAATAATGTTTGTACCATGTTTTGTGCTGTTGCATGTTGTGTTGCTAACATGCTGTGTTGTAATGTATTGCTGCCATGCTATGTTGTTGTCTTACGTCTCTCGTTATGTAGTGTTGTGTTGTCTCTCTTGTTGTGATGTGTGTTTTGTCCTATGGGAGGCCTTGCACTTTTTGGTAGGCCATCATTGTAAATAAGAATTTGTTCTTAACTGACTTGCCTAGCTAAATAAAAGTTAACTAAAATAAGAAATGTCAACATCATACATTCAAAATCTCTGCCAGCAACCTAGTAGCCATCATCATGAATCAAGTCGACAATTTACTGGCAAATCCTTTAAATTTCTTGTCATATGAAGAGACATCATGAAGAGAAATTATTGATAGAACGTATCGGTGCTCATCGGCCATTGGACATTACAAACAACAAGTTGGAAATTACAAATTCAACAATGAGTGTTTTGGAAGGAATCAGTGGCTAACTTCAAGCGTCGCAAAGCAATCACTAGCCTGCTATTCAGTGGAGTTGGTAAGTTTTCCAAGTCTGGGTTTAAGGGTCTCTTTTCCAAGCTTAAAAGGATAAGCATCAAATCAAATTACATTTTGTTTGTCACATACACATGTTTAGCAGATGTTATTGCGAGTGTAGCGAAATGCTTGTGAGTGAGGGTTCACTAATTAGCGGGGGAGTGGGGACCACCCCCTCTGACAGCTTGTCAGGAGCGTCGTAAAAAGTGGACCAAGGCGCTGCGGGTATCGTGCTCATCTTCCTTTTTTATTTGGATAAACGTGAATACTTAACAAAAATAACAAAACAACGACGAAAACCAGTCCTGTAAGGCTACACAGCTATACATGGAACAACTACCCACAAAACCCATGGAAAAACACCCCTACTAAATAGGACCTTCAATTGGAGGCAACGAGGAACAGCTGCCTCCAATTGAAGGTCAGCCCAATTAACTAAACATAGAAATATAAGAACTAGAACGAACATAGAAATATATTAACATAGAACATAACCCCAAAAAACCAAGAAACACACAAAACAAACACACCCCTGCCACATCCTGACCAACTATAATAACAAAATGACCCCTTTGCTGGTCAGGATGTGACAGTACCCCCCCCCCCCCCCCCCAAGGTGCAGACACCGAATGCACCTTAACCATATGACACAAACAAAAACCCCACAACAAAGACCCCAAAACTACAGGGAGGGAAGCGAGGGTGGCCACCATCACCGACGGTTCCTGTGCAAACACCCCCCCTTCCCCAATACTCCCCCCTACGGAGGTGGCTCTGGTTCTGGCCCTAGTCCCCAACCTAACCTGTCCACCCCCGCTGAAGGCTCAGGGCTAAGGCGCGTCACTGGAGACCTCGGGCTGAGGCGTGTCGCTGGAGACCTCGGGCTGAGGGTGACTCTGGAAGCTCCGGACTGGAGGGTGACTCTGGCTGCGCCAGTTCCGGACTGGAGGGCGACTCTGGCTGCGCCTGTTCCGGACTGGAGGGCGACTCTGGCTGCGCCGGTTCCGGACTGTACGGGCACACTAAAGGCCTGGTGCGTGGGGCTGGCTTTGGAGGCGCCAGATTAGGGACACGCACTTCAAGGCTAGTGCGAGGAGCAGGAACAGTACGTACTGGACTGGGCGGACGCACTACAGGCCTGGTGCGTGGGGCTGGCTTTGGAGGCGTCAGACTAGTAACGCGCACCACAGGGCTAGTGCGAGGAGCAGGAACAGGACGTACTGGACTGGGCAGGCGCACTAAAGGCCTGGTGCGTGGGGCTGGCTTTGGAGGTGCCAGACTGGTTACACGCACCTCAAGGCTAGTGCGAGGAACAGGAACTGGATACACGGTGCCTTGACTACACACTGGGGTCTAGAGCGCACAACCTGCGCAACCCATTCTGTCTGGATTGTTACAGTAGCCCAGCACGGTCGGAGTGCTGGCACAGGGCGAACTGCGCTGTGCTGAGGCATGATGGCTGCCGTGCGTATTTCCGCATAGCTCGGTGCCTTCATGATCCGTTGCTCCCCATAATAAGCATGGGGAGTTGGCTCAGGTCTACGACCTGACTTAGCCATACTACCCGTGTGCCCCCCCAAATTATTTTTTTGGGGGGCTGTCTCTTGGGCTTCCTCTCCAGCCTTCCTCCATGGTCCTTCTCCAGCAAGTATCTCCTCCCAGGTCCATGACTCCCTATAGCTCCTTTGCTGCTCCTTTCTCCTCTGTTTGGTCCTCGTTTGATGGGTAGTTCTGTCAGAAGCGTCATAAAAAGTGGACCAAGGTGCTGCGGGTATCGTGCTCATCTTCCTTTTTTATTTGGATAAATGTGAACACTTAACAAAAATAACAAAACAACGATGAAAACCAGTCCTGTAAGGCTACACAGCTATACATGGAAGAACTACCCACAAAACCCATGGAAAACACCCCTACTAAATAGGACCTTCAATTAGAGGCAACGAGGAACAGCTACCTCCTATTGAAGGTCAGCCCAATTAACTAAACATAGAAATATAAGAACTAGAACGAACATAGAAATATATTAACATAGAACATAACCCAAAAAAACACGAAACACACAAAACAAACACACCCCTGCCACGTCCTGACCAACTACAATAACAAAATGACCCCTTTGCTGGTCAGGACGTGACACAGCTTGCACATTATTAGAACATTTGAGCATTTGGGTTTGGATTCGTTGGAAGCTGCAAAAACGATTTGCAGACATTAATGATCCATCAATACTGTATGCGTAATCTAGGAGTTGAACGTGAATGAATTTGCAAAAGCAATTCGAATTGATTAATCAATGATAATGATTAATCATACCTGGATAGGCTATCTGGGAATTAAACTTTAATTAACCTGAACGTTGGTTCATATAGGTTCATATGGAAAAGTTTAAAATGTCTCATTTAATTGAAAGAACCTGCAAAGGTATGTTCGACAATTTAACTTATTAAATTGAATGAGACAATGATATCCAATCAATTGAGATTGTCTGGATTATCGTAAGTGTAACCAGTAGTTCAAATGTTAGGGTACATTCACCACTAGGGTTACTTATTCCTAGCTGAAGCCACATGGGATTCCGACGAAGGCGGGACTTCCTTCAGTACTGGGTAGTACTGAATGAGCTATGCAAAATAACATTTTACTGATTAATCAATGTTAATGACAAATCAAACCTGTATAGGCTATTTGGGAATTAAACTTTAATTAATGAGAGCGTTGCTATATCAAGGTTAATTTAAGGATTAGCCCCTATTTTATACATTTTCAGCTAAAATGACATACCCAAATCGAACTGCCTGTAGCTCAGGCCCTGAAGCAAGGATATGCATATTCTTGGTACCATTTGAAAGAAAACACCTTGAAGTTTCTGGAAATGTGAAAGGAATGTAGTAGAATATAACACAATAGATCTGACAAAAGATAATAAAAAAAAACTGTTATTTTGTAATTTTTTGTACCATCTTTGAAATGCAAGAGAAAGACCATAATGTATTATTCCAGCCCAGGTGCAATTTCAATTTTGGCCACTAGATGGCACCAGTGTATGTGCAAAGTTTAAGACTGATTCAGTGAACCATTGCATTCCTGTTAAAAATGTTGTATCAAGACTGCCCAAATGTGCCTAATTTGTTTATTAATAACTTTTCATGTTCGAAATTGTGCACTCTCCTCAAACAGTAGGATGGTATTCTTTCACTGTAATAGCTACTGCAAATTGGACAGTACAGTTAGATAAACAAGAATTGAAGCTTTCTGCCAATATCAGATATGTCTATGTCCTGGGAAATTTTCTTGTTACTTACAACCTCATGCTAGTCACATTAGCCTATGTTACCTTAAACGTCCCGTGGAAGGGACACCAATTAATGTGGAAAAGTTTAAATTGTCTCATTTGTAGAAACCAATCAATTTGGATATTATTTAAAATGTCCATTTGAAAAAGAGAAGTCCGGCAATTTTAATTATTAGTTAAACTGAATGAGACATCAATATCCAATCAGTTTAGATTGGCTGGAAATCATGAGTAACCACTTGTTAAACGTGATACACATTGGGTGTCACCTAAATAATTGTTAAAAAAAAATACTGTTGATTCTTCACGCCCATTGGTCACTGATTGCAGAAAGCTGAAATCAAATGGAAATACAAAGGGCGGGACTTCCATTGCCTAAGGCGGAGGAATTTCAACGTGACACAGGAAAAACAAAATGGCTGCTTTCCCTTTGTTAACTTAGCATCTAGTGCAAGCTAATCCTACTTTGTACACTTTCAGTATTAAACAAGGGAACGGTTTTACTAGTAATTGTCTTACTTTGAAACCCTTTTTGGCTAAATTTTTCGCAATGTTTTAACCGGAATGCGAGGTAAACAAAGTAATACACCGAGTCTACTCACACTACTGAAACTGCGAGCGACATAGAATTATTACTATGTCAAGCTAATATCTCCTCAAATTTCAATCAGCTGGCTTTGTGTCCTCACTCGAGAAATTAATAATGACCAAGTCTATCCTGTTCTAAAACGCAGGAGACAGAAATAGCACGTTTGACCCAACTCGTCTATTTCTCAACTTTCTATAATTAGCTGGATTGTCATCCAAGTACTAGACATTTTATCACTAATTTCACCAACTCATAAGACACCCTGACGTCATCAGATACGCGAGATCGGGACAACTTCTATGGGCAAACACACACAACCAATAATTCCTGTCTACAACTCCCCTGCTGTATAACATAATCTGAGTGTATAATGCAATCTGCTTTTCCATTTTATATAGGCTGAATCAAAATAAATGCCTCATTCTATCTAAGATTCGTCACACGTGAGCATCAATATGTCATGTCGTTGACTATCATTAAATGTCAATACTTTGTAGAGCCACCTTTTGCAGCAATTACAGCTGCAAGTCTCTTGGGGTTTGGCTCTATAAACTTGGCACATCTAGCCACTGGGATTTTGCCCATTCTTCAAAGCAAAACTGCTCCAGCTCCTTCAAGTTGGATGGGTTCCACTGGTGTAAAGAAATCTTTAAGTCATACCACAGATTCTCAATTGGATTGCGGTCTGGGCTATGACTAGGCCATTCCAAGACATTTAAATGTTTCCCCTTAAACCACTTGAGTGTTGCTTTAGCAGTATGCTTAAGGTCATTGTTCTGCTGGACAGTGAAACTCCATCCCAGTCTCAAATCTCTGGAAGACTGAAGCAGGTTTCCCTCAAGAATTTCCCTCTATTTAGCATCATCCATCATTCCTTCAATTCTGAACAGTTTGCTGCCACCACCCTGCTTCACTGTGGGGATGGTGTTCTCTGAGTGATTAGAGGTGTTGGGGTTTGAGCCAGACATAGCTTTTTCCTTGATAACCAAACAGCTCAATTTTAGTCTCATCTGACCAGAGTACCTCCTTCCATATGTTTGGGGAGTCTCCCATATGCCTTTTGGCGAACACCAAAAGTGTTTTCTTATTTTTTTCTTTAAGCAATTACTTTTTACTGGCCACTTTTCTGTAAAGCCCAGCTCTGTGGAGTGTGCGGCTAAAAGTGGTCCTATGTACAGATACTCCAAACTTTGCTGTGGAGCTTTGCAGCTCCTTCAGGATTATCTTTGGTCTTTGTTGCCTCTCTGATTAATGCCCTCCTTGCCTGGTCCATGAGTTTTGGTGGGCGGCCCTCTCTTGGCAGGTTTGTTGTGGTGCTATATTCTTTCAATTTTTCATAAATGATTTAATGGTGCTCCATGGGATGTTCAAAGTTCCGGATATTTTTTTTATAACCCAACCCTGATCTGTACTTCTCCACAACTTTGTCTCTGACCTGTTTGGAGAGCTCCTTGGTCTTCATGGTGCCACTTGCTTGGTGGTGCCCCTTGCTTAGTGGTGTTGCAGACTCTGGGGCCTTTCAGAACAGGTGTATATATACTGAGATCATTTGACAGATCATGTGACACTTAGATTATGTGACTTCTGAAGGTAATTAGTTGCACCAGATCTTATTTATGGGCTTCATAGCAAAGGGCGTGAATACAAACGCACTCACAACTTTTCAGTTTTTATTTTTTTGAATTTTTATGAAACAAGTATTTTTTTCATTTCACTTCACCAATTTGGACTATTTTGTGTATGTCCATTACATTAAATCCCCCCAAAAATCCATTTCAATTACAGGTTGTAATGCAACAAAATAGGAAAAACGCCAAGAGGGGTGAATACTTTTGCAAGGCACTGTAAAAGCCTTTTATGCTCGGTACGAGGCAAGCAACACTGAAGCGTGAATGAGAGCACCAGCTGTTCTGAATGACTGTGTGATAATGATCTCGGTAGCCGATGTGAGCAGGACCTTTAAGCAGGTCAAAATTCACAAAGCCGCGGGGCCAGATGGATTACGAGGACGTGTACTCAAAGCATGTGTTGACGAACTGGCAAGTGTCTTTACTGACATTTTCAACCTCTTCCTGAGTCTGTAATACCAACATGTTTCAAGCAGACCACCATAGTCCCTGTGACCAAGGAAGTGAAGGTAACCTGCCTAAATGATTACCACCCTGTAGCACTCACGTCGGTAGCCATGAAGTGCTTTGAAAGGCTGGTCATGGCTCACATGACCAGCATCCTCCCGTATACCCTAGACCCACTCCAATTTGCATACTGCCCCAACAGATCAACAGATGACGCACTCTCAATTGCAGTCCACACTGCCCTTTCCCACCTGGACAAAAGGAACACCTATGTGAGAATGCTTTTCATTGATTTTACGTACGCCTCTTGGAGGGAACGCAACACCCCGCTACATCTCAACTCCCTGTGGGATGAAAAAGTATGGGATCGTAGATGCGGGGAAGGACGACAGAGGCAGAGAAAAATACAGTTTACAGGTCATTTATTCTATAGCACCCAGCAAAAATACAGTTTACAGGTCATTTATTCTATAGCACCCAGCAACAGTCAACAAAGAGCTATTTGAAACAGGCCAGGGCAGACAGTGAACAGATCGCCATACAGCAACTAACTTTGGCCTTCCAGATAGCCTGATTACACTTATTTCTCATTTACCAGACGGGGAGACAGGCCAGGGCAGACAGTGAACAGAGAGGGGTGCGTGTGGTGGAGGTACCTGTACCAGACAGGGGAAGACAGGCCAGGACAGACAGTGAACAGAGAGGGGTGCGTGTGGTGAAGGTACCTATACCAGACATGGGGAGACAGGCCAGGGCAGACAGTGAACAGATCGCCGTACAGCAACTAACTTTGGCATGTGCCGAGCCTTTCGCCAAATGCAATTCTTGAGGTGGACTAACTCTGCAAGATCCCGGTCGAACCAGGGGCTTGAACCTGTTTTAATTCTCATTTTCTTTATGGGGCCGTGCTTGTTAACAATACGCCTGAAAATATACAGAAATGATTTCCAAGCGTCTTCGACAGAGCTGATTCTATACCATTTTATACCATTTTACAGAGGCCAGTTCATGAAGGAAGGCTTGCTCATTAAAGTTTTTTAGCAAGAGTTTTTGACATACAGGACAGGTCGTTTCACTGAGCAGCCATTACGGACACAGGCTGTAAAACAGTAATCACTAAGGTCATTACAGAAAACACCAGACCTATACCTGTCAGGATTATTTGTGAGAATAACAGTGAGGAGAGTAGCCTTTTCTGGGTGTTTGGAGTCATACCTTGTGGGATTGGTGATAATCTGAGAAAGATTTAGGGAGTCCCATTGCTTTAGGACTTTGTCAGGTGGTTTAAGCATGTCCCAGTTTAGGTCACCAAGCAGGACAAATTCAGATTTGGTGTCGGGGGCCAGGAGAGAGCTTAGGGCAGGTAGGGTACATGCCGGTGCTGATGGAGGACGATAGAATCCAGCAACAGTCAACAAAGAGCTATTTAAAAGTGTAATGCTTAAAACCAGCAAATCAAATTGTTTGGGGATAGACTTAGTGGAGACAACCAAGCACTGAAGGTGATCCTTGGTAAAGATTGCCACTCCCCCACCTTTGGAAGTTCTGTCTTGCCGAAAAAGGTCATCACCAGAAAGGTTAACATCAGTGTTCAAAACACTCTTTCTTAACCACGTCTCAGTAATGACCAACACATCTGGATTGGAGCTGTGAACCCACACTTTCAATTGATCCATTTTAGGTAATAAGCTTGTAGTGTTAACGTGCAGAAAACCCAGGCTTTTACGAGAGCAGAAATCAGTGAAGCAGATATCAGAGCACAAGTCAGAATTGGGGCTAGCAACAGCAGATGGGTCAGGGTGTACATGCAAATTTCCAGATATCATCAACTGTAATACAATCAAGGCACGGCATAGTACAGGGAGAGCTCTGCAGTGCTGATTTATGACATCTGAATGTGCATCAGATGGCAACAAGATCATATTGTACAGCAATTTCATGAGGTAACATCGGGACTCTGAGAGTCAGAGTCCCAAGTGTGGGAACAAACATAGTCTGTCCCACGGTTGGGTAAAGAAAGTTTGTAGTCAACAAAGTATGCAGGAGTCATGAGGCAAATAGCAAAATGCTGTTTGGAGCTAGCCATTCAGAGTCACTTGCCCCAACAGTGCGTGAGTGCTGGAGGTGAGAGAACGCTCTGGAGAGAGGGGTGCATGTGGTGGGGGTACCTGTACCAGACAGGGGGAGACAGGCCAGGACAGACAGTGAACAGAGAGGGGTGCGTGTGATGGAGGTACCTGTACCAGACAGGGGGAGACAGGCCAGGGCAGACAGTGAACAGAGAGGGGTGCGTGTGGTGGAGGTACCTGTACCAGACAGGGGAAGACAGGCCAGGACAGACAGTGAACAGAGAGGGGTGAGTGTTGTGGAGGTACCTATACCAGACAGGGGGAGACAGGCCAGGGCAGACAGGGAACAGATCGCCAGGTGGAATCGAAGCAGCAACGCAGCAGGCAACGGGAGTAGGTGTTACACCCACTTGGTCAATCCAATCAAAGCTACTGTATATATAGCGTGATTTGACATCATTTTATCACTTTCTTGCCTTCTGGCAATGCTGCTCTCAATCTTCCTTTAATTAATGATTTGCTTGTTAATTAGTTGACGTTCAAGCTGAGGTTTTGTAGGTGTAGGGGATACTCCTCTTACGGGACACCATTTACAGTCAAAGTCAGAAGTTTACATACACCTTAGCCAAATACATTTAAAATCTGTTTTTCACAATTATTGACATTTAATCCTCATTTAAAAATTCCCTGTCTTAGGTCAGTTAGGATCACCAATTTATTCTAAGAATGTTAAATGTCAGAATAATAGTAGAGAGAAGGATTTATTTCAGCTTTTATTTCTTTCATCACATTCCCAGTGGGTCAGAAGTTTACATACACTCAATTAGTATTTGGTAGCATTGCCTTTAAATTGTTTAACTTGGGTCAAACATTTTGGGTAGCCTTCCACAAGCTTCCCACAATAAGTTGGGTGAATGTTGGCCCATTCCTCCTGACAGAGCTGGTGTAACTGAATAAGGTTTGTAGGCCTCCTTGCTCGCACACGCTTTTTCAGTTCTGCCCACAAATGTTCTATAGGATTGAGGTCATGGCTTTGTGATGGCCACTCCAATACCTTGACTTTGTTGTCAAGTCATTTTTCCACAACTTTGGAAGTACGCTTGGGGTCATTGTCCATTCAGAAGACCCATTTGCGACCAAGCTTTAACTTCCTGACTGATGTCTTGAGATGTTGTTTCAATATATCCACATCATTTTCCTTTTTCATGATGCCATCTATTTTGTGCAGTGCACCAGTCCCTCCTGCAGCAAAGCACCCCCACAACATGATGCTGCCACCCCCGTGCTTCATGGATGGGATGGTGTTCTTCGGCTTGCAAGCCTCCCCCTTTTTCCTCCAAACATAACCATGGTCATAATGGCCAAACAGTTCTATTTTTGTTTCATCAGACCAGAGGACATTTCTCCAAAAAGTACGATCTCTGTCCCTGTTTGCAGTTGCAAACCGTTGTCTGGCTTTTTTTATGACGGTTTTGGAGCAGTGGCTTCTTCCTTGCTGAGCGGCCTTTCAGGTTATGTCGATATGGGACTCGATTTACTGTGGATATATATACATTTGTACCTG
The DNA here is from genome assembly GCF_901001165.1 of Salmo trutta. Classification (NCBI taxonomy): domain Eukaryota; kingdom Metazoa; phylum Chordata; class Actinopteri; order Salmoniformes; family Salmonidae; genus Salmo; species Salmo trutta. Next base: position 13,411,455 of record NC_042957.1, read on the forward strand.
TTTCCTTCAGCATCTTCACAAGGTCCTTTGCTGTTGTTCTGGGATTGATTTGCACTTTTCTCACCAAAGTACGTTCATCTCTAGGAGACAGAACACTTCTCCTTCCTGAGCGGTATGATGGCTGCGTGGCCCCATGGTGTTTATACTTGCGTACTATTGTTTGTACAGATTAATGTGGTACCTTTAGGCGTTTGGAAATTGCTCCCAAGGATGAACCGGACTTGTGGAGGTCTACATTTTTTTTCTGAGGTCTTGGCTGATTTCTTTTGGTTTTCGCATGATGTCAAGCAAAGAGGCACCGAGAAGGTAGGCCTTGAAATACATCCACAGGTACACCTCCAATTGACTCAAATGATGTCAATTAGTCTATCAGAAGCTTCTAAAGCCATGACATCATTTTCTGGAATTTTCAAGCTGTTTAAAGGCACAGTCAACTTAGTGTAGGTAAACTTCTTACCCATTGGAATTGTCCTACAGTGAATTATAATTGAAATAATCCGCCTGTAAACAATTGCACAAATTGATATCCTAACCGACTTCCCAAAACTATAGTTTGTTAACAAGAAATGTGTGGAGTGGTTGAAAAACAAGTTTTAATGACCTAATTGTATGCAAATGTCTGACTTCAACTGTATGTAATGAGCATTGCTACATAGATGACAAATATAAATAACAGATTACAGGGATAGAAGACATAGTCAGAACATGTGGCACATCACATCCGCAGCCCGTCATCAACAAGAAGTACAGAGTTTTCCGAAGCGACAAGTTAGATACATTCTCTCTCTCTCTTTTTGTATTCATTCAAAATACATTTGCAATTTCACGAGAGCCAACAAGTTGCTAGGCAACACAGAAACAATGCCTCCCATTTTCCTACCCAAAATGCTGTCCTCAATAAATCTTCTTGCTAATTGTCTCTCTAGCCTTTATGAAATGCATGTGTGGCAGGGCCACACTAGCACATCATACAAATGAAAATATGATGTTGCCCACTTAGTCCAAAGCTGTCAGACTGGAACCCTGGGAAAATTGTTTGCAAAATTAAATTGTAACAATGTAACAAACACAATTAATTTTGTGTGGGGCCCATAAATTGCCTCTATTCTCCTAAAATAGCCTTGTTTGTTTGCATGTTGTTTAGGCTTGTTTAAATTTCAATGTCAAATTAATCAGCCTTTGCAGGTGCATAAAATGGCTGTTCTTGCTTGACAATAGAATGAGCTAATTGGATTTTCTGTTCTGTCGTTCTTTTCCCTCTGTAATTAAACAGTGGGGCTGCAGATCCCTGACTTTTCAATCTGTTCCTTCCTTTCACAGCTGCTCTGTCTTTCTCTCCAGCAGACAGACCTATTATTTCAAGCGCTCCCACCTTCATTACAATCACAAAAGTGTCACGACAACATGAAACCACCTGTGTCCACCCCCTGTCATACAGGCCTGTACGGGTTGTCCCTGTGCCCCCCCCCCCCACCCCACCCTGTCATACAGGCCTGTAGGGGTTGTCCCTGTGCCCCCACCCCCTTCATACAGACCTGTATGGGTTGTCCCTGTGCCCCCCCCCCTTCATACAGACCTGTATGGGTTGTCCCTGTGTCCCCCCCTTCATACAGACCTGTATGGGTTGTCCCTGTGTCCCCCCCATACAGGTCTGTACGGGTTGTCCCTGTGTCCCGTCCCCCCTCTTCATACAGACCTGTACGGGTTGTGTCCCCCCCCCACTTCATACAGAACTGTACGGGTTGTGTCCCCCCCCACTTCATACAGACCTGTACGGGTTGTGTGTCCCCCCCCACTTCATACAGACCTGTGCGGGTTGTCCCTGTGTCCCGTCCCCCCCTTCATGCAGATCTGTACGGATTGTCTTCATGTGAAATCCACTGGTTGCTACAATAACACTTCCTGATGAATACCCTTCTGACACTGCATTATAAGCACATATATAAAGCCTTATTAACTATGCATAATGGCTTATAAAGCATAACATTGGTGTTAATAGCTGCTCATAAACATCCAGTCAATAGTACTTTACCGATGCCCTGGGATAGCCAAATCCATTGGCTGTCATTGAAATGAGTGAGGAAAATGCTAAGAATTACAGGCCTGTACGGCTAATGTGTATGGCTAATGTGCAAGAGCTGTCCAAAAAATATAATGGTACTAGTCGGGTATTTGATGTTATTTGGCATTTCAGATTTCACTTAGTGATAACCCAACCATTTCAAGTATTGTCCAGTATTGCTTTTTTAATGCAGATTTCGTTGCTTGAATGTAATGTGGCTCATCATTATTTAATCAAGCCAAATGGATTTAATCTATTTCATGGCTTGCATGTTAATAGGTCTCTCCCCACTCTGAGGGCTGTAATACTGTTGCTATGCATGAGAGAGAGAGAGCACATCTATGTTGTGTATATTTCTCATATGTCCTTGGTTAACCTTCTAAATGGATAAGTCAAGTCAAAATCACAGCAGAAACTGTCTCCTTACATCTCTGGAAGGATATCTTGTCTTTCCCCTCATAATTCTATCAAAAGGCGCCTCTGAAGGTGTGAGGTCAGCTAGCTAGCAGAGAAAGAAATAGGATATTTATGGGACAGCACAGAGGGCAAGGTGGACGTGGACACACTATAGGCTATATTAGCCGCCTCCAAAAAAAGAAACAGAGATAAGAATCGTGTGAAGGTCGTGAGGGGGATCTCATTCTCGCCACAGAGATGAGCCCACTGATAATGTCCAGTCCTGTGAGGAGATTATATCTCTTGCTCTCTCCTTTCTTTCTATCCTTTCTCGCCATGTCTCTATCTCTCTCTCGCTCTCTATCTCTCGCGGTCTCGCTCTCTCTCCCTCTGTCTCTCCGTCCATCTCTCTCTCTCTCTCCCCCTCTCCCTCTGACCTTCATCTCCCTCTCCTTCTCTCCCCATCCCAGTGCCGTGTCCCAGTGGTGTCATAACAGGACTGATCGTATCATGGCCAGTCAGCACCAACGACCCTAAAAGTCCATTAAGGATCCATTTGCCTCATGGTACATGAAACAGGAGGGGGTGAGGGGGGTACAGTGGGGGGATGGAGGTGCAGGGGGACATGGTTTCCTCAGAACACTCTCACTGACGTCAGAGAGACACCATTTTGGTGAGTAAATTGGCACTAGAACGAGAATAAACGGGGTTGAATAACCCTTCTAGGTTCTTGATAGCACCTTTGTTTCTAAGTGTATGAGGGACCTTTCTTGATGAATTAATAGGGATTCATTTCATATCCTGTGTGGGAATTGCCTGAGTAGTTCAAAATTGGAGAAGCATTAAAATAGGATTAAAATAGAGAGATGCTTACCACCATGACCACATTGTATTTAATTAAATTAATCAAATCGGTTTGGGTTTGTTAGCCTCTAAGTTCATTCTCAAAATATCTTAAGAATAACAGCTTTTGGAATAACCCTCTGTAGGTAGGAACACACTCACAGTCCAAACAAATCAATGAACAGACTCTGGATTCTAAAGGTTGTTTATTTCACCTCTACTTTACCAGGTTAGATCTCACTGGGATATACATTATTGTTTTTCAGTCAGACCCTGTACCTAGCATTTCCTTTTGATTTATTTATAGAAATTAAAAAAGGCGAACCTATACAACAAAATTCCATGCCTGCAGTGCATTCGGAAAGTATTCAGACCCCTTGATTTTTTTTACCACATTTTGTTATGTTACAGCCTTATTCCAGCTTTATTCCAAAATTGATTCAATAGTTTTTTTTCCCTCATCAATCCACACACAATATCCCACAATGACAATGCAAAAACTGTTTTTAATATATTTTTTTGTAAATGTATTAAAAATAAATAACAGAAGTATCACATTTACATAGGTATTCAGACCCTTTACTCAGTACTTTGTTGAAGCACCTATACAGCATCGAGTCTTCTTGGGTATGACACTCTGTAGATAATCTGTAGAAATTGACTATCCAAATTAAGTGTTATTGAATTTAATTGCTGAGTAAATTGTTGAATATCCATATTATAAACACTTGGTAAGATTGAAGAACAAAAAGGGTAATGTCTTCTTTCAGTTCACAATGAGTCCAGCCCTGGGGAAATGTGTAGACTGTCCTCCATACCAATGAGGTACAGTGTATTCAGCGAGTATTCAGACCCCGGCACTTTTCCCACATTTTGTTACGTTACAGCCTTATTCTAAAATGTATTAAACTGTTGTTTCTCCTCATCAATCTACACACAATACACCATAATGACAAAGCAAAAACAGGTGTATATAAATTTTTGCAAATGTATAACACCTAAAAAAACTGAAATATCACATTTACTTTAGTATTAAGACCCTTTACTCAGTACTTTGTTGAATAACCTTTGGTAGCGATTACAGCCTTGAGTCCTCTTGGGTATCATTCTACGAGCTTGGCACACCTGTATTTGGGGAGTTTCTACCATTCTTCTCTGCAGATCCTCTCAAGCTCTGTCAGGTTGGATGGGGTGTGTCGCTGCACAGCTATTTTCAGGTCTCCCCAGACATGTTCGATTGGGTCCAAGTCCGGGTTCTGGCTGGGCCACTCAAGGATATTCAGAGGCTTGTCCCGAAGCTACTTGTGCATTGTGTTGGCTGTGTGCTTAGGGTCGTTGTCCTGTTGGAAGGTAAACCTTTTACTGAGGAGTGGCTTCCGTCAGGCCACTCTACCATAAAGGCCTAATTGGTGGAGTGCTGCCGAGATGGTTGTCCTTCTGGAAGGTTCTCTCATCTCCACAGAGGAACTCTGGAGCTCTGTCAGATTGACAATCGGGTTCTTGGTCACCTCCCTGACCAAACTCCCTTCTCCCCGATATCTCAGTTTGGCCGGACGGACAGCTGTAGTTATAGTCTTGGAGGTTCCAAACTTCTTCCATTTAAGAATGATGGAGACCACTGTGTTCTTGGGGACCTTCAATGCTGCAGACATTTTTTGGTACCCTTCCCCAGATTTGTGCTTCGACACAATCCTGTCTCGGAGCTCTACGGACAATTTCTTCCACCTCGTGGCTTGGTTTTTACTCTGACATGCTTTGTCAGCTGTGGGACCTTATATAGGCAGGTGTGTGCCTATCCAAATCAAGTCCAATCAATTGAATTTACCACAGGTGGACTCCATTCAACTTGTAGAAACATCTGAAGGATGATCAACGGAAACAGGATGCACCTGAGCTCAATTTCGAGTCTCATAGCAAATGGTCTGAATACTTATTTTAAATAAGGTATTTGTTTTTTATTTTTAATACATTTGCAAAAAATTCTAAAGTCCTGTTTTCACTTTGTCATTTTGTGATATTGTGTAAAGATTGATGACAATTCTCTTTATTTATTTAATCAATTTTAGAATAAAGCTGTAACATAACAAAATGTGGAAAAAGGATGGGGTCTTAATACTTTTCCAAATGCACTGTATATTAATCTGTCTATATCCAAGAGCAGGGGTATTGAACTCTGACCCTACGAGGTATATTAATCTGTCTATATCCAAGAGCAGGGGTATTGAACTCTGACCCTACGAGGTATATTAATCTGTCTATATCCAAGAGCAGGGGTATTGAACTCTGACCTAATTGCACCCACCTGGTGCCCCTGGTTTAAATCAGTCCCCAATAAGAGCGGAACAATGACAAAATGTAGTGGAACTGGTTTCTATGTCCAGAGTTGAGTTTGAGGGACTAGACCATGAGTTTAGCTGGATCAGAAACTTAGATCACTTAGATAGCTGACCTTTTCCTAGTTTATACAGAGGACAAGATCAAACACATGTATCATTTTCATCAATACTGCGTGACAGAAGCGACTTGATGAATAAGACATTAAAGGAATGAAAAATGTGTTATGATCAGTTTTTACTGTAAGGGTAAAACAGAGAGAGAAATGTCAAAAATAGATGCTTTTTTTCCTTCAATTTTTCTTTCCCACTTCAAAGGACACTGTGGCTGATCCACTGCTGAGAATATAATAACCGCTGAACCTTGCTCTCTTTATTTTAGCTCAAGGAAAAGGTTGAGGCTCAATGACCTAGTGGAAATATTTGTCCTCAAAGCCTCTTGGTGATATTTTTCAGAAGCAGACCAATTTGAAACCTCATTCAGGCTCTACACATCATTAGATGTACCTTTCTCCTCAATAGGAGTTGACAGTTGACATCTCCTTTCAGAGTTGCAGGGTTAAGTCTGCCTTATAGATGATGGACTGAACGGCGAATGTGACTCTGGGCATTGGGTTAAAAGCTGAAAATATAAATCTGTGACAGCCCGTCCATTAGGGTCTTAGGGAAGTGCCCCACTTGTGATTGCTCCAAATATCTATTTTTATAAACTTCTTTTTTTTTTACAATATAGATATATATATCTATATTATGTAATTCAAGGATTACGTTTATAATGTCCATAAAAGTGGGGTTAATTTGTGTACATTTTACTATTTCAAAAAGATATTGTTCAAAACTAGCAAGTCAGTTACAGTACCTACTGCTCTGCCATCAGCAACTCTGGGTGTTGGACCATGTTTTCTGGCTCTGCTCTATCAGGTACTGACAGGTGGCGCTACACAGACAATTGTAATGAACTTAAATAAATAATCAAGACAGCCATTGGTAGCCTGGGACCTGAACCGGACATCCACATCCATCAACAGTCGAAGGACAGAGGGATACACTAGCTAGCGGATCTGGTAAAAAAAAACGTGGCTCTGTTCCCGATGAAGGTTTTTGTTCCCTGCCGTTAGATGCTAGCTAGCGCACTCTAGCTACCGGCAAGCTAGCATACCGGTAACTAGCTTGATAATTTAGTCTAACTAAAGTTACTGGCAAGCTCATCATGCTTGTGACATTATGCTATCCCCAGTTAGATAATTGGTTTTCTCTTGTCACATCTGTGCTTGTTGCGTTTTCCAGTAGTGCAGTAGTAATTCTGTTTTTAGATGCAGAAGTGAAATAGGTGTATTTATGTAGTTGTTCACTTTACAGTGCATTCGGAAAAGTACTCAGACCCCTTGACTTTTTCCACATTTTGTTACGTTACAGCCTTATTCTAAAATGTATTATCACGGTAATGTGGGGAAAATGGGCTGGATGGAACCAAAGCAAAGAAAGTTAAAGTTAAAGAGTCCCCTCTCCTACCTTGCCTGCCTACCCACAACTTACCTAATATATGAGCACCAAATGAAACTGAATAATTACTAACTTAAAGTGAACAATGTCAATAATCAAAAACACTAAGTCCTATTGGCATACACATACCTCAGGAGTAGAGGCTACAAAATACTTTAAACAAAACTTTCACAGACTAACAACCTACACAGGGCATCAAAGAAGCTCTCTCCTCCTGACAAAGGAACACTGGCTTTATTCAGCTGTAGAAGGAGTTGGTAATTGAAGACAGCTGTTTCCCCTGACGAGAGGGAGGGTACAGAGCTCCAATCACCAATGGGGCCGACCAATCAGCTTCTTGAGGAATCCAGGATTCCATTTCCTGAAATACACACACACACATACAAACCCACAACAACACAGAAACTGGGGAAAGTAACAATTGACTACAGCTCAGCGTTCAACACCACAGTGCACACAAAGCTCATCACTAAGCTAAGAACCCAGGGACTAAACACCTCCCTCTACAACTGGATCCTGGACTTCCTGACGGGCCGCCCCCAGGTGGTAAGGAAAGGCAACAGCACGTCTGCCACGCTGATCCTCAACACTGGGGCCCCTCAGGGGTGTGTACTTAGTCCCCTCCTGTACTCCCTCTTCACCCATGACTGCATGGCCAAACACGACTCCAACACCATCAATAAGTTTGCTGACGACACAACAGTGGTAGGCCTGATCACCGACAACCATGAGACAGCCTATATGGAGGAGGTTAGAGAACTGGCAGTGTGGTGCCAGGACAACAACCTCTTCCTCAATGTGAGCAAGATTAAGGAGCTGATTGTGGAAAACAGGAAACGGAAGGCCGAACATGCCCCGATTAAGATCGACGGGGCTGTAGAGGAGCGGGTTGAGAGTTTCAAGTTCCTTGGTGTCCACATCACCAACAAACTATCATGGTCCAAACACACCAACACAGTTGTGAAGAGGGCACGACAAAACCTTTTCCCCCACAGGAGACTGAAAAGATTCTTAAAAAGTTCTACAGCTGCACCATCGAGAGCATTCTGACCGGTTGCACCACCGCCTGGTATGGCAACTGCTTGGCATCTGACCGTAAGGCGCTACAGAGGGTAGTGCATACGGCCCAGTTCATCACCGGGGCCAAGCTTCCTGCATCCAGGACCTCTATACCAGTCAGTATCAGAGGAAGGCCCTGAAAATTTTCAAAGACTCCAGCCACCCTAGTCATAGACTGTTCTCTCTGCTACCGCACGGCAAGCGGTACCGGAGCGCCAAGTCTAGGTCCAAGAGGATTCTAAACAGCTTCTACCCCCAAGCCATAAGACTCCTGAATATCTAATCAAACGGCTACCCAGGTGATTTGCAATGCCCCCCCCACACTCTTTTATGCCGCTGCTACTCTCTGTTATCATCTATGCATAGTCACTTTAATAACTATACCTACATGTAGATATTACCTCAATTACCTCGAATAACCGGTGCCCCCGCACATTGTCTCTGTACCGGTACCCCCTGCATATAGCCTCGCAATTGTTATTTTACTGCTGCTCTTTAATTATTTGTTACTTTTATTTCATACTTTTTGAAGGTATTTTTCTTAAATCTGAATTGTTGGTTAAGGGCTTGTAAGTAAGCATTTCACTGTAAGGTCTACACCTGTTGTATTCGGCGCATGTGAGAAATACAATTTCATTTGATTTGTTTATGTTGTTATTGAGAGATGCATCTTCAGATAGAGGATTTAACAATTACAGTTTTTTACAATCACTTTGGCACTAATTTCGGAACCTTGATGTCATTTTTCAAAACTCTAGACACAAAAATGCAAATTTTGCAAAGCTCTAACACTTTTTCCAATTGCTTGGATACAATACACATAAAGCTAAGATCATTTGTTCATTGAACTAAAATCACCTTTTCAAAATGACACAACTTAACATCAAAGTATTACCATTTCAAAATGCAATTCACACATTACATCTGAGATGACTGTCTATTCATTTCATTACAGTGATCTAACTATCAATTGATACAACTGATAAAAATGATAAGTAACTGTTGCATTACTCTTAATGCATAGTTTTATGGAAACTGACAAACAATATTCCATGTTTAGATCATTAAAGTCTCAGGATAACGAGATCCATTGACACCACTTACTGTGGAACGTGAACCAATTGGACTACATTATCTATGGATGTGATATTTCATCATCATTATTTATCAGATACTGTTTCTATGGTCCCATGTACTACTTTTCCAGACCATTTTTTCAGATTTGACATTACTGTACACTTTATTAGGTACATCTATCTAGTACTGGGTAGGACCCCCTTTTGCCTGAATTATTCACGGAGTTGTACGTTAAGAGATGCCCTTCTGCACACCACTGTTTTAAACAGCTGTTATTTGAGCATTTGTGGCCTTTCTGTTAGCTTGAATGAGTCTGGACATTCTCCTCTGACCTCTGTCATTAACACAAGCCCCATATACTACCCACCATTGTGACCTGTAAGCTCTCGTTGGCTGGCCCTCGCTTCATACTCGTCGCCAAACCCACTGGCTCCAGGTCATCTACAAGACCCTGCTAGGTAAAGTCCCCCCTTATCTCCGCTCACTGGTCACCATAGCAGCACCCACCTGTAGCACGCACTCCAGCAGGTATATCTCTCTGGTCACCCGCAAAGCCAATTCCTCCTTTGGTCGTCTCTCCTTCCAGTTCTCTGCTGCCAATGACCGGAACGAACTACAAAAATCTCTGAAACTGGAAACAATTATCTCTCTCACTAGCTTTCAGCACCAGCTGTCAGAGCAGCTCACAGATCACTGCACCTGTACATAGCCCATCTATAATTTAGCCCATATAACTACCTCTTCCCCTACTGTATTTATTTATTTATTTATTTTGCTCCTTTGCACCCCATTATTTCTATTTCTACTTTGCACTTTCTTACACTACAAATCTACCATTTGTAACAGGCGTAGTAAGGAGTGGACCAAAATGCAGCGGGTAAAGTGCTCATCTTCTTATTTATTAAAGGAAAGACACTTAACGTGTTGGGGCTAGGGGCAGTATTTGCACGGCCAGATAAAAAACGTACCCGATTTAAACTGGTTACAACTCTTGCCCAGAAACGAGAATATGCATATAATTAGTAGATTTGGATAGAAAACATTCTAAAGTTTCTAAAACTGTTTGAATGTGTCTGTGAGTGTAACAGAACTCATATGGCAGGCCAAAACCTGAGAAGATTCCATTCAGGAAGTGCCCTGTCTGACAATTTGTTCTCCTTCTGTGGCATCTCTATCAAAAATACAGCATCTCTGCTGTAACGTGACATTTTCTAAGGCTTCCATTGGCTCTCAGAAGGCGCCAGAAAGTGGAATGACGTCTCTCCAGTCTCTGGGCGAAAAACAGCAGGAGATTTTGTTAGTGGTCAGGCTGAGAACAGTGACACTGGAGATGTGCGTTCATGTGAATTCTCCATGTTTTTCTTTCTCTCTTTGAATGAATACAACGTTGCCGGTTGGAATATTATCACTATTTTACGGGAAAAATCTCATAAAAATTGATATTAAACAGCGTTTGACATGCTTCTAAGTACGGTAATGGAATATTTATATATTTTTTTTGTCACGAAATGCGCTCACGCGTCACCCTTCGGATACTGACCTGAACGCACAAACAAATCGGAGCTATTTGGATATAAGTATGGATTATTTCGAACGAAAACAACATTTGTTGTTGAAGTAGAAGTCCTGGGAGTGCATTCTGACGAAGAACAGCAAAGGTAATCCAATTTTTCTTATAGTAAATCTGAGTTTGGTGAGGGCCAAACTTGGTGGGTGTCAAATTAGCTAGCCGTGATGGCCGGGCTATCTACTCAGAATATTGCAAAATGTGCTTTCGCCGAAAAGCAATTTTAAAATTTGACACCGCGATTGCATAAAGGAGTTCTGTATCTATAATTCTTAAAATAATTGTTATGTATTTTGTGAACGTTAATCGTGAGTAATTAAGTAAATTCACCGGAAGTTATGTAAAAAGCTGTTTTTTGATATAAATATGAACTTGATTGAACAAAACATGCATGTATTGTATAACATAATGTCCTAGGAGTGTCATCTGATGAAGATCATCAAAGGTTAGTGCTGCATTTAGCTGTTGTTTGGGTTTTTGTGACATATATGCTTGCTTTGAAAATGGCTGTGTGATTATTTTTGGCAGGTACTCTCCTGACATAATCTAATGTTTTGCTTTCGCTGTAAAGCCTTTTTGAAATCGGACAGTGTGGTTAGATTAACGAGAGTCTTGTCTTTAAAATGGTGTAAAATAGTCAAATGTTTGAGCAATTGAAGTTATAGCATTTATGAGGTATTTGTATTTCGCGCCACGCGATTCCACTGGCTGTTCACTAGCGTCCCACCTTGCCCAGGGAGGTTAAGGTGCACAGACTATACTGGAAACAACCACCCACAAACACAAGTGAAAAACGAACACACTTAAATATGGCCTCCAATTAGAGACAACGACAACCAGCTCCCTCTAATTGGAGGTCATTGAAAAACACAACATAGAAATAGAAAGCTAGAATAAACATAGAAATAGAAAATATAGAACATAAATCAAAAACCCCGAAACACACAAAACAAACACCCCCTGCCACGCCCTGACCAAACTACAATAACATTTACATTTACGTCTTTTAGCAGACGCTCTTATCCAGAGCGACTTACAAATTGATAACAAATAACCCCTTTTACTGTTCAGGACGTGACACCATTCCAGTGTTTTACTTGCTATATTGTATTTACTTTGCCACCATGGCCTTTTTTGCCTTTACCTCCCTTATCTCACCTCATTTGCTCAAATTGTATATAGACTTATTTTTCTACTGTATTATTTACTGTATGTTTGTTTTACTCCATGTGTAACTCTGTGTTGTTGTATGTGTCGAACTGCTTTGCTTTATCTTGGCCAGGTCGCAATTGTAAGTGACAACTTGTTCTCAACTTGCCTACCTGGTTAAATAAAGATGAAATGAAAAAATAATAATAAAAAAAAATTAACAAGGTGTTTTGCCCACAGAATTGCCACTCACTGAATGCGTTTTGTTTATCGCACCATTCTCTGTAGTGCGTAAAAACCCCAGGAAGGAAGCTGTTTCTGAGATGCTGGAATCACCATGTGTGGCATCAACAATCATACCACGGTCAAAGTTGCTTAGATTACGCATCTTGCCCGTTCTAATGTTTGGTCGAACAACATCTAAAGCTCTCTATTCTATATATTATATATATTGCGTTGCAGGCAGCCACATGATTCGCTGTTCAAATGAAACCTTCCTTGATGAGCTAAATCAGGTCTGTAGAGCTGATGGCATGACCTATGTCATTGTGTGGGATAATGTCAGGTTCCACCATGCTCAAATGGTGCAAGCATGGTTTCAGGTCCATCCACAATTTACCACTCTGTACTTACCCCCATACTCTCCTTTCCTTAACCCGATTGAGGATTTTTTCTCCACATGGAGGTGGAAGGTATATGATAGGCGCCCTCACGAACAAGCCACCCTTCTCCAGGCCATGGATGACGCACGCAATGACATCACGGCAGACCAGTGTCAGGCCTGGATTCGCCTGAAGATTCTTCTCAAGATGTTTGGCTAATGAAAACATCCATTGTGATGTGGATGAAAACCTGTGGGCAAATCCACAAGACAGGGTTGATGGAAGTACAGTAGAAGTACAGTAATCAATCTTTTGTTTTGCTTTTTACAGTAAGCCAGGTGAGGAACACTGCAGTTGACCTTTAACTGTTTTTTCTTTTTTTATAGCTAATCATTTTAGCTTTGATTCAAAGAAACCTATATTGTGATTTTATTGTATTTCATCAATACATTTCATATTTTGTTCAATGATTCCACTG